>NC_048218.1:157837919-157880694 GCF_002007445.2 Ailuropoda melanoleuca
TAGCGGAAGAGCCTGATGTGGGGCTTGATCCCATAATGCCAGGATCACGCCCTGAGCCGAAGGCAGACGCTTAACCGCTGTGCCACCTAGGCGCCCCTCCTCTGTGTGATCTGATTTATCTACAATTTAATCTTCTGTCCAAGGACTGTTGCTTTTTAGACCACTGCATTTTCTTTTCATTTCTGTCAACAAGACTAGCTCTTGGTATTCTTTGGGATTTTCCACAGAGACAATGCTTTATTCATTTCACAAGACTTATTAAAAATATTGGGGAAGGGACATAAGTGAAATCTTGAAATCAATATATTGAAGTGAGGTATAGAAACTTGGGGTGGACACCAAAGCTCACTACTACACCAGCCTCTAAGTCCACATGATTCAAATTGTAACTCAGAAAAATATGCTTTAGTTTTATAGCCCTTTAGGAAATTTTAAAGTTTTGTTTTGTTTTACTGATAGTTTAAATTGGAAATGTCAATTACTCAAATGCCATGGGGCTACTACAATTTTAGTTAAAACTTATATCAAGGGACTTAACAATAACTGGGAGTAGCAGCTAACAGTTTTGTAGCCATTGTCAATAGTCAATACCTAAGGTCTGTCCTAATTGAGAAGTTGTTTCCCTTTCCTGTCATTTAAAGATGAAGAAAAAAATGTTTGTGCCCTCTAATTTAATCCAAAATCTTGGAAGAGTCACTCTGACCACTCTCAGAATCTGGTCTGGGAGTAAAAATGAAAGTATTTTAAATTTCACACTGCACTAATTATAGGTGCAACTTTGAAATTTCTCCTTCTCTTAGATTTGACAAATGTTGCCTAGTGTTTTCATAATGACATAACAGTTTTGTGTAGTACACAATCAAAATGTCATTATAGCATATTACCCAACCACTGAACACGCCGTTCTTTGCCAGACAATCTTTTCTTAGTACATGCGTTTCAAAAGCACTTACTCTGTAAATGAAAGATTAAGGCTTAGCTGACCTAGATTGAGCTGTGGGGATTTAAAATCCAGGGATCAATCGTCTTGGGTCTACCTCAGTTCAATTCTTTTTTTCAATTTTTTGGATGACTCAGTGGATTCATTCCAGTTTTCTGGACAAAGACAATCTTTCATGCTTGCTTAAAAAAAAGCCTCAAAAATGAAAACAAACAAAACATGGTGAAATAAGCGAGCATGATTAGACGATCCTCTTTTGAATAGGATACCACAAGTAGCTTCTATTTTATATTCTGTTGGTAGAAACTGAGAATTATATTGCTGTCTCTGTATTTGCAGTGGAGATTGGGAAGCCTAAGCAGATATATAATTTTATTTGGAAATAAACCTGTCTTCACAAAAACATCTCCTTTTCAGCTATGACATTTGATGACATTTAACTTTTCTTACTCCTAAGCCCTGAGATGAATGGAAAATTCTTTTATCTCTTATTTATGAAGAGCCAACAATAGAGAGACCCAACATAGGGAGTCATTGCTCTTCTTCTTCTTCTATGTGATTTTATGTTGTATAATTAATGAAAAAACAAAGATGAAAACTTTGAAGAGTCCACAGTAGATATGGAATTTTAAAAATGTACCCCTATAGAGAGGAGTTCTTTTTTAGAAGTGAACATTATGTCCAATTCTCCTTGCTCTTTAGGAAAAGGGAAGTATTGAAAATATCTTTGAAATTTTAACAGCTCAGTTTCCACTGGAAATGGAAAATACAATTGAACTTAATACTTTTGACTCTAAAAGAAAACCAATCTTATGTAACAATTTGATTACATATTAAGACGTGATCTAAGTATGCAATGACAGTAAGCTTCAAAATACACTTATTTTTCTAGCAGATCTTATTTGAAAATTTATTGTATATTGATAAGAACTTAAATAGAAATAAAAGAATTGAAATTTAGTGTTATACTTTAAAAAAATTGAAGTATAGTTGACACACAATGTTACATTAGTTTTAGGTGTGCAATACAGTGATTCAGCAAGTTTATATGTTATGCTATTTATGCTCACAAGTGTAGCTACCATCTGTCACTGTACAACACTATCACAATACCACTATCTATATTTCCTATGCTGTACCTTTTATTCCTTTTATTAAAAGGTTATACTTGTTTAAAACGTTCAGTAACTTACACAGAAAAATAGAACAGTGTAGAGTTCCTTTTTCACTGTGATGGAATGATGGGATCAGATTTACTCTCTCACATGAAACAACTATAAAACAAACAAAATAGATGACATATTTCTTTTCAGGCAGTGGCCGAAAGGTAGCACAGAGTATTGATCCTTAAGGGAAGGAAAGCAAAGTATGGGAGTCTTACAACTGCCTTAACTCATGGCGTTGTTTCCAGGAGGTGGTGTGTTAAGAGAAACCTCCGCAATGAATGGAAAACGTGAAGCTGGGGAGAGTTTGAGGAGCCCAGGTCACCTAGAGTTTGTGGGGCAAAATAGCAAATATGAGGGAGCAAGACAGACCTAGAACTCCAAATATATGCATGGGATACTTTGGGCTTCTAGCTGAGCACTGTTCTGCACATATTTGTGAGGAAAATACTTAAAACCGAGAAACGAACAGAAAGGAGTAGACAAGGCAATATCTGGAGCTCTCATAAGACTGGAAATAATCCACATTGCAGCTAGCCAAAGTGGAAATATTTCCTAATATATAGGACGTTGGGTAGAATTCCCAGAAGTGTATCGGCTTAGTGGCAAAACAAAATCATAGAGAGTTTTTGGAAATTGTTCTAAAAAGATTTAAAGCAAGCCTCAAAGGATAAAATGATTTTATTGAAGTTAGCTGCATCCCTAAATTAAAATCAAGCAATATTTAGAGGAATATAAAAAAAAAAATCCCAACAAGCACAGTTCACAATGCCTGGAACCAAGTTAAAAATTACCAAGCATGCTAATAAGCTGGAAAATATGACCCAGAAGGACTAGAAGAGTCAATCAATAGAAATAGACCCAGAAATGACCCAGATGACGGAACTCACAAAAAAGATGGAAAAAGAGCTATTATAAATACACTCCATATATTCAAGAAGGTAAAGAAAAAAATGCATATTAAGAAGAGAGAAACAGATATAAAAAAGACTCAAATGAATTTCTAGAGATGAAAAATATAATATTTGAAATGAATAATACACTGAAAGGCCTTGAAGAATACCAAGTTCAACGTTGTAGAAACCTTTCAAATTGAAGACATAGCAATGAAAAATACACAGATTAAATTACAAGGAGAAAAAAAATCTGTAAATAAATAGTGCAAAATTGACCTGTGGGATGATATTAAGTATCCTGACGCGTGTGTTATTAAAGATTCAGAAGGAAGAGGTAGGAGAACAGAAATGATAATAAAAGAAATAATGGCCGAAAAATTTCCAAATTTGTTGAAAATTGTAAAACCATAGATCCAAAACCTCAGTGAACTCCAAGAAGAGGATATATGAAGAAAACCCCACCAGGTCATATCATAAACAAGTATCTGATAAAGAGGTAATAAAGAGACAGCTTATGAGTAGGCAGGGAAAAAAAGGCATTATACACATGGAACAAATATAAATGTGACAGCAGAATTCTTGTCATGAACTGTGCAAGTGAGAAGACAGCAGAGCAACATCTTAAAGCACTAAAAAAAAAAAAGTCATTCTAGAATTATATGCAGCAAAATATCTTCCAAAAATGAAGGGAAAATAAAGACTTTTTCAGACAAAACCAGAAAGAACTCATTGTCAGCAGAACTGCACCATAAGAAATGTTAAAGGTATATACAATGGAATATTACTCCACCATCAAAAAGAATGAACTTTTGCCATTTGCAACGACATGGATGGAACTCGAGTGTATTATGCTAAGTGAAATAAATCAGTCAGAGAAAGACAAATACCATATGATTTTCCTCATATGTGGAATTTAAAAAACAAAAGAAACAAATGAAGGAAAAAGGAGACAAAAAACCAAACTCTTAAATACAGAGAACAAACTGGTTGTTATCAGAGAGGAGATGGGTGTGGGAAGGGATGAAATAGGTAAAAAGGATCAGAGTATACGTATCTTGATGAGCACTGAGTAATGTATAGAATCATTAAATCATTATACTGTATATCCGAAGCTAATATAACATTGTATGTTAATTATACTTCAATAAAAAAATACAGATTTTGGAATGATGGGTCACTCTCTTCTAGTTTTTTTTGTTTTTAAGATTTTATTTATCTATGAGAGATAGAGATAGAGGGAGAGATGGAGAGAGACAGACAGACAGCATGAGCAGAGGAGGGGCAAGGGAGCAGCAGACTCACCACTGAGCAGGGAGCCTGACACGGGGCTGATCCCAGAAACCCAGGATCATGACCTGAGTCAAAGGCAGATGCTTAACCAACTGAGCCACCCAGGCGCCCGTCTTATAGGTCTTAAGAGATAATGCATTAAAAAAGAAAAAAAGGGGAAGAACTTTAAATCATGGTCTTTTCTATATTATTTACTTGATTTTTTTTCCTCAATGTGAAATATATGACAATTAATAGCATGAAGGATGGGAGGAAGTAAATGGAACTGTATTGTTTTAAGATTCTTTCAATATATATGAAGTGGTATGATATTTAATGGTAGACCATAATAAATTAAATGTGTATGAGGTAATCCTTAGAGCAACCAATAAAGAAACAAAGAGTTTAGATAAAAGCAAATAGTGATGATAAAATGTAATCACACATGAAATTTTTTCAATTAATCTAAAAGAAGACAGGAAAAGAGGGAAAGAAAGAGCAAAGAATAGGTGGAACAAATATAAAACAACTAGTAATATTCCAATGATAGCAGTAAATACACTAAATGTAAATGTTCTGTACGCTCCATTTAAAAGGCAGAGATTCCCAAATTGGACAAAAAACAAGATGCAACTATATGTTCTTCCCAGAGAACCTTCTTTAAATAAAAATTAAAGTGATAGTAAAAGGATCAACTGTGTATTTACATATATTACATATATACTATTTTTGATTACCCATTACTTTGATGTATTTTTATCTTCTTTGTTTCATTTTCTGTGGATACATATTTTCTTTCACATTTCCCATGTTTTATTTGATGTGCTCTTCTTATAATGATGTTGGGAAATGTTCCATGAAAATTTTTCTCTTAATTGAAGTTACTCCTCCTCTTTCTATTTCTTGCCCATGTATGAAGGTATTGTGCCTTTTATGCATTTCCATTGTTTGCTAAATGGAAAACATTAAGTATAGAAATATAAATCATAAGTAAAGCATCAGTTCTGCCTTCTGGTGATCACCAGTTCTCTGTATTCATGAGTGTGCTTCTGTTTTTTTTTTTTTGTTGTTGTTTTTGTTGTTGGTTCATTTGTTTTATTTTTTAGATTCCACATATAAGTGAAATCCTATCATATGTTTCTCTGACTTATTTCATTTAGCATAATATATAATATATACCATATCTTCTTCATCCATTCATCTAATGATAGACACTTAGGTTGCTTCCGTATCTTGGCTATTGTAAATAATGCTGCAATCAACATAAAGAAGTGTATTTTTAAGACATTGGTCAAAGTTAGTGGATCAGATGAAATCTGCAATTTTGCCTTTTATTATTCTCATGCTCATACCAATTTAGATAACTGGCATAAACCTTAATTACTATTGGCTTATTTTTTTCTCGCTGAAGGTTGTGATCCTAACATTTATATTAGGGTACATAATATAAAAATAATTATCTTATATTAGAAAAGTGGTATTACAAAACACTTCATGATTAGAAAATACTCATCTTACAGGGCCCTAGGGGAATGGTCTAATAGTTGCAAATTTAAAGAATCTTACTTTTTAAAATATGCTTATTTTTATACATAGAGAAGTACCTTTATTGCTCAGGTGGAAGCAACAGTACTTTAATAAATTAGAAGTTTCTTAAATGGAAAAAAACCTCTGTTCTCTTTACTTTCAAGACTTTGGTTTAATGTAGTGAATATCAATTTTTTTCAGATACTAATTACAGATTATTTACTAATTAGATACTAATTATAGATCAGTTGTTCTTAAATTCATTTTTTTTCCAAATAAAAACTCATTTAAAAAACATACTAAATATGCAGATTCCCCCAAGTTCTTTAGCGACTCCTATTCAAAATATGTGGTGTTATGTCCAAGAATTAGCATTTCTGACAACTGCCCTAGGTGATTCTGGCGCTAGTGGTCCAAGAACACTTTGAGAAACACTAAACTAAACCTTCTGAGCTTGTATAGAAAAGTGGTTAGTGATTCTTAAAATAACCTGCACCATCATGCTGCAGTGATTGTCAGCATAGGTTGGAAGGATTCTTTGATGAATGAGGCAGTATTTTCCAATGGAATAAAACCTAGCTGTGTTGTAGTTCTACTTCTTTTTAAATCAAATCACTAGCTGCAGCTTGCAGGTGAACTGAATACAAGCCTTCCTCCTCTCTTTCTTGTCCACTATTTAGAAACTAAGAGGTTAGTATTCCTGATATAATATTGACAACTAGAATTTATTAACATGAATCTGGAGTAACTTAAAAAATGAATTATCTTAAAGATATATCTTAAACTCTTCCAAACGTAAACCTAAGTCATCATAATTAGTATATATAGCCTTCAGAAGTTAGTGTGCTTTAATATCTAATAGGCTTAGTAGATAGGTGCATTTATTTTTTTATTTCTTTTTTTTCTTTAAGATTTTATTTATTTATTTGACAGAGATAAAGACAGCCAGCGAGAGAGGGAACACAAGCAGGGGGAGCGGGAGAGGAAGAAGCAGGCTCACAGCGGAGGAGCCTGATGTGGGGCTCGATCCGTGGGGCTCGATCCCACAACGCCGGGATCACGCCCTGAGCCGAAGGCAGACGCCTAACCGCTGTGCCACCCAGGTGCCCCTATTTTTTTATTCCTAAGAGCACAATTTATAGTTTATTTGTAAGGTCTTAAGGACCATATATATGTATATAGAGAGAGACTCTTAAAATTGTTCAAATGCAGATGCTTTAGAGTAAAATATTGATCTTATTGCCCAGGGTTTAAAAATATTTTTTAATTATTATTTTTTTGGTCAGAATTTCTTCAGACTTCTCATTTAAAAGAATGTCTACAATGATAGTTGGTAACTTTTTTACTGAATTATAAAATATATGTATCTGTATTTTATGATATGGAACCATTGGATACTTTATTCTCCATTGTTTCATGCTTTGAAATTAATTCCAAAGTATTTCCTGTGGGTGTTGAGAGGCATGAAGACTAATGTACCTCTTAGGCTTCATTTTGTTTTATAAGAGGATGTTGACATGGTCTCAATTTAAAGCCTAGAGATCTCCCTTTGACTGGCAGTGAAGTCGATCTATATTTCTTTTCTTCTCACAGAGTAAAACCTTGGGACCTTTGCAGTCTAATATTAATCAAAGGGTCTATCTTTAAAAAAAAATAGGAATTTATGTTTATGGAGAATTACTTGAAGGACATGCCCTTCATCCGTTCTTCTCCTTTTCTGATTTCTAGGTGGTTTAAATGTCTCTTGTGACTTTTAAAAATCATTTTATGTAGCTGTCTTATTGGAATTTATGGTCTTCTGTTTTCCTTCTGCACACTTCTTCTTAAAACCAAGTTAAATTAATTATGAAGTAATTTAGGTATACAGGACATTTCAGAGAATGAGAAAATTATTATTCCACCACACAGACATTTCTTAAATGCTAACATTTTGGGTCCCATTTGCTTCAAACCTTTTATGCTTAAAGGGCTAGGTATCAGAGATAAAGTGGAAGCCCCCTTACTATTTCTATTGAACCCATTCTTTGCCCTTTCTTTCCAGATATAATGAACATCCTGAAGTTGCTTGTCTTCCTCCCAACCATATTTTTAGCTTCTATATTTTTATCATAACAGTGTGTTTTCCAGATATAGAGCATATTTAGTATATTTTAATTTTTATGAAAAACTAATTCAGATATACTATACTTTTTTCCAGCAGTCTTTCACTCAACATTATATACTCTAGATGAATTTGTATTGACAATTATGCATTCTTTTTAACTGTTATATAGCATTCTGTGTATGATAAACCACATTTTTCATTTTTTCTTGTGTTGGTAGACTTTTAACTTTCAAAAGTTTTGATATGAGCGATCTGGTAGGAATCTTTGTATGCATCTACTTGTGTAAGAAAAATCCTAAATTCCTTAAAGCTTTAAATCATTAGATCTGCAGTGTTCCTGCATGTCAGGTTACTTTAAAAGAGTTCCTTTGGTTTTACTGTCATCAGTAGCCTAAGAAAGCGCCTCTTCGCATCTTCACAAATACTTGGTTTGGCATACTTAAAATTTTTTTGCCAGTCTAATGAATGTACATGGGTATATCCCTGTAGCTTTAATTTGATATCTGTGATTACTGTTATACCTGACTACCTTTACAGAAGTATTTTTCTTAATTATTTTGTGAGAGTTCTTAGTGGTTTTTCAGTAGTAATCATTTCTGAGTTAGGGGTTGACATTTGTCTCTCAGTTTCTGGCTTATGTTTAAATTAAGTTTGTGGTGTACTGAAGCTTTTCATTTTAACTGAGTCAAGTAGGAAAAATAAAACGATGGTGAAGAACATGGACTTTGGATCCAGTCCTGGTTGCAAGTAAATCCTAAGACCTTAGGCACCTTAACCCTTCTGGGCCTCATTTGTACAACAGGGATAACAACAGCACCTACTTCATAGGTACTTAATACAGCAGCACAGAGAAGATACCTACTATATGTTCAAAATATTTCTTTTTTAAATTTTTATTTAAATTCCAGTTAGTTAACATACTGTGCAATATTGGTTTCAGGGGTAGAATTCAGTGATTCATCACTTATATACAGCACCCAGTGCTCATTACAGCAAGTGCCTTCCTTAATACCCATCACCCATCTAGCCCCATCCCCCACCCACCTCCCTCCATCAGCCCTCAGTTTGTTCTCTGTCATTAAGAGTCTCTTATGCTTTGTTACCCTTTCTCTCTTCCCCCCCTCCCATGTGTTCATTCGTTTTGTTTCTTAAATTCCATATATGTGTGAAATCGTATGATATTTGTCTTTCTCTGACTACCTTATTTTGCTTAGCATGATGCACTGTAGCTCCATCCACATCATTGCAAATGGTAAGGTTTCATTCTTTTTGATGGCTGAGTAATATTCCACTACACACACACACACACACACACGCGCACACACAGCACATCTTTATCCATTCATCAGTTGATGGACCTTTGGGCTCTTTCCATAGTTTGCTTATTGTCAATAATGCTGCTATAAACATCAGGTTCATGTACCCCTCCAAATCTGTATTTTTGTATTCTTTCGGTAAATACCTAGTAGTGCAATTGCTGAGTTGTAGGGTAGTTTTTTTGTTTTTTCTTTTTTTAGCTCTTTGAGGAACATCTTTACTGTTTTCCAGGGTGGCTGCTCTAGTTTGCATTCCCACCAACAGTGCAAGAGGATACCCCTTTCTCTGCATGCTCGCCACCACCTGTTGTTTCTTTTGTTGTTTTTTAGCCGTTCTGACAGGTGTGAGGTGGTATCTCATTGTGGTTTTGATTTCTGTTTCCCTGATGATGAGTGACGTTGAGCATCTTTTCACGTGCCTGTTAGCCATCTGTATGTCTTCTTTGGAAAATGTCTATTCATGTCTTCTGCTCATTTCTTAATTGGATTATTTGTTTTTTGGTTGTTGAGTTTGATACGTTCTTTATAGATTTTGAATACTAACCCTTTATCAGATATGTCATTTGCAAATATCTTCTCCCATTCCATAGGCTGCCTTTTGGTTTTGTTGATTGTTGCTTTCACTATGCAGAATCTTTTTTATCTTGATGAAGTCCCAATAGTTCATTTTTACGAATTTTAGTATTTATGTTGTTAAAGAAATGTTTCTGATACTGAGGTCATAAATATATCCTCTTATATTTTCTTAAACATTTTAATGTTCTGTTTTTCATATTTAGATTTGTATTCAGATCATCTGGAGTTTACTTTTATGGATGGTATACAGTAGGGATCTAACTTTTTTCTCTATGGCTAGCAAACTTTTCCACCATTACTTACCTATCATAACCTTTCCTTGTTCATTTATAATAATGTTACCTCTGTGTTCTTATGTATGTGTAAGTATCTTTCTGTATCCTCTGTTCTGACTGATTTGTCTAAAACATGAATTATTATCAGGCATTTAAATTTTATTTTAGCTTTATAATGAGGTTTGGTATCTAGTAGGGCAAGTCACTTTTCTTTTATTTCTTTAAACTTTTCTTGATTATTTTTGTCCTTTCCTCTTCCATATGAATTTAAGAATAAGCTTGTTATGTTCTGTACACACACACACCTTTTGTAATTATAATTGAAATTCACTGGAATTGTAGGTTAATTTGGGTAGAACCAATATCTTTAACATATGGAATCTCTGAATTGTTCCATCAGAGAACACTGTATAACTTTCCAGTTATTCAAATAATATGTCTGTCCTTTCTTTTATTATTTTTTAATAGAGAAATCCCAGATTAAATATTTCAGACACCTTACATATTTTTTGAATGATCCTTTTCCAGTTATTTGTTGCTATAGTATAGAAGTGCAGTTGATTTTTACATGTTAACCTTTAATTCAGAAACTTTGCTGAACTTTCTTGTGGCTATAATAATTTTTCTATAGATGTTTATTCATCTGTTATGCAGAAAATGATATTTATGCAAAAAGTAACACTTTAGATTTTCCTTTTCCATTTCGTATAGTTTCTATTTGATTTCCTTGTCCTAGTTTATTTACATGTGTTAGCTATTCATCTTTGCAAAACTCTTGTCAACAGAATATACATGGATTTTCTCTTTCTTAAATCTAGGCTGAAATTATATATCTTTTAATGGATAAGTGACTTTTTTATACTTACAATTAGTGATGTGTTTGTAATAATTTCAGCCATTTTATATTGTACTTTCTATTTTCTTGCCCCTCATCATGTCTCCCTACCTTTTATTTCTATCTAGTGCTATGGAATTAAATATTTGTATATGACTCAAGAAGCCTGAGTTTAGTCCACATTTTAATCCTTCTCTGGAACAGTAAAAGAACTCAAGAATGCCTTTACTCTACTTTCCTCCTCCCATTTTTTTCTACTATTTTTGTTAAATGTATTAGTTTCCCCTTACTTTTATTTATTATTTATTTAAAAATTATGGCAAATATTTATATGTTCTTTCATTCAGCAAATATTTATGTGTACATATAGGCAAACCATAAACATCTGCTCTGAGTTTAAAATGGTGATCAAGGGTGCCTGGGTGACTCAGTTAAGTGTGTGCCTTTGGCTCAGGTCATGATCCCAGGGTCCTGGAATCAAGTCCCATGTTGGACTCCCTGCTGCACAGAGAGTCTGCCTCTCCCCCTGCCCCTCCTCCCACTCATTCTCTCAGTATTTCTCTCTCTCATATAAATAAATAAAATCGTTTTTTAAAAAAGAGTAAAGCTTTCTTTAAAAAAATAAAAAATAAAAGGGTGATCAAAAAAACAAACTGTCGGGGCGCCTGGGTGGCACAGTGTTTAAGCGTCTGCCTTTGGCTCAGGGCGTGATCCCAGCGTTCTGGGATCGAGCCCCACATCAGGCTCCTCCGCTGTGAGCCTGCTTCTTCCTCTCCTGTTCCCCCTGCTTCTGTTCCCTCTCTCGCTGGCTGTCTGTCTCTATCTCTGTCAAATAAATAAATAAATAAATAATCTTTAAAAAAAAAAAAACAACAAACTGTCTCAAATATAGATACATGAATGTTAAATAGGTATACAGGGAGGGTTTTTTTTTGTTTTTTGTGGTTTTTTTTTTTTTTTGCTTGCTTGTATTAACAAAATAATGTGATTATCATACTGAAAACCTTTCTTTCTGGGTCATTTTGATAACCTTATAGAAATTACAAATTAACTTTAGTGCTCTTTTTGAGTCACACACAACTCTTTTGCCTTTTAAATTAAATCTGTGTTTTCAAGAGCCTTTGGTACTGAAGCGGCTTAGTATTTATCCACATTATTTTCCATTTCATTTATAATTGCTGTAATAAAGTGTGGTCATAGTTGCTGGGGTTTCTGGTGATTTTGTTATATGTATGTTGAGTGTACAAGTAAGGAGCAAGCTCACCATTAAGTTTTGATTGTAGTTTTACTTAAAGGCAACCATGGGAATTAAAAAATTGTTTATTCATAAGTCTTTCTGTGCCTTGTATTTAAATTATCCAAATTAGTTACTATTATTATTCTTTTTAAACTATTATTCTTATTATCAGTGAATACTTACTTAGATTTATTAACATTTGAATAATTTATTTCTTCATCATTGCATACCACTTCTTCCCTCTGAGTTTAATTTTATTTTTACCAAGTAGTTCTCTTGGGGAATATAGTGATGAGGAGTAAAATTTTAGATAAAATATACAATTCTGTTAATCTTTAGTTACAATTTTAGGAAAAAGTAATTTTAACAATTTGAGGTAAAAAGGATTTGTACTTTCTTTTTTTGCTTTTTAAAGACTTATTTATTTATTTTAGAGAGAGGGAGGTAGAGAGGGAAAGAGAGAGTGTGAGTGTGAGCAGGGGGAGGGGCAGAAAGAGAATCCTTAAACAACTCCCCACTGAGTGTGGAGCCCAACATGGGGCTGGATCCCAGGACCCTGAGATCATGACCTGAGCCAAAATCAAGAGTCGGCCATGTAACCAGTTAAGCCATCCCAGCGCCCCAAGGATTTGTACTTTAAAAAAAAGAAAACTATACAAGAACAATAAAAATAAAACATAAACAAAATAATATAAATTCAGATTATATTCTCATGCTTGATCTCCTCCTGGAATTTTGATTTCTCTGCTTTTTATCTTATTTTATTTTGGTTTTTAGAACCCTCTCTAGATCTGGGTCAACAGCTCAGTGTGTTCTTTTTTCAAGGAGGAAGTAGATTTTCAGGATGTATTAAAGATGCTGTGCTGATCATGTTTCTCACCTCCTGAATCCATACCAACAGTAGAATTCGTTATCAGACTCTTGAACCTACAGACGGATTGAAACTCCTGTGAGCCCTTACTTCTACTTACTACTTGAAATTTGACTTAATCTCCATAATTCTGGAAACCAAGATTTCCCTTTTTTGAAGGTCTTTGTTTTAACATGATTATATTTTGTACAACATTCTTATATAATATGAGAAGATCTCATGTGTGTCAGTTTAGACATTCACATTGCCAGACAGCTATGACTAGTTTCTAATTAAGTAAGATGAATTTGATGGATGACTTTTTGTTTCAAGGTCTTTTAAAGGTATTTTTGCTTTCAGTGTGGTGACAAAAGCAATGTTTTTCTTTTGGGCAAAACCACTGTGAGCTTTCTTAAGTACATAGTGTTAGTAGTAATTTTTTCAGAAAGATAAAACTGATGCATGTAACTTTCAGATGGCTTTACAAAAACCTGTGAACTTGAGTCTTTGGTTATAATAAAATTGGTATGTCTTAGCTATCATAAAGGCAACCTTAGAGAAGAACCTCTCAACAAAAGAAGCAGTTTGTCAAGAATGACAGCTGGAATTTCTCAGCCTCTGGTGCCAGAGTTGACTTAAATCAAGTCAACAGCCACGTCAGTGGTAGAATCCATGATCTAAGTTTATTCACACAAATCATAGAGATGTAAATGTTAAAAAAGCCACCCTTATTTATCGCTTTGAGTAGTGATTCTTTAGTTATTCTATTATAGTATCTCTGTTGTGCTTTACTTTAAAATGTAGTGACCTCTGTTTTCTACTTCAGAGTTCTGTTTGTTTAAATTGTTTATGATGTTCTTTTCTATATCCCCTCAATTTTTATATGATTATACTTGTACACAGATGTGTTACAACTATTTTGTGGCATCATATATTCACTTGGTATTTCCTTGTAGATACAGATTCTGTTTGAAAAATTCAAGTTTATTTTTTTTAAGGATTTTGTTTATTTGAGAGAAAGAGAAAGGGGGAGCATAGAGGGAGAGTGAGAGGGAGAAGCAGACTCCCTGCTGAGCAGAGAGCCTGATGCGGGGCTCTGTCCCAGGACCCTGAGATCATGACCCAAGCGCAAGGCAGACACTTAACCAATTAAGCCACCCAGGCACCCAAAAAAATACAAGTTTAAATAAGACTACTTTATGATTGCTTCGGCCATGCAACATTGAGTAAGATAAAAGGTTTGAAGATGACTGTCTTGTTATTCATGATTTTTAGAAGTTTAGAAGAATGTACATATTCTTTGAAGTTAAAGGACCCTAGAAATCAGAGCTACTCAAGTGAGCTTGTAGGGAGGGGGAGGGGGAAACTTAGTCCATTCTTCTTATGAAACACTTGTCTTTTTTTTTTTATAGAGTACTTTTTTTTTTTTTAAAGAGTTTTATTTATTTGACAGATAGAGATACCCAGCGAGAGAGGGAACACAAGCAGGGGGAGTGGGAGAGGGAGAAGCAGGCTTCCAGCAGAAGAGCCTGATGTGGGGCTCGATCCCAGAACCCTGGGACCACGCCCTGAGCCAAAGGCGGACGCTTAATGACTGAGCCACCCAGACACCCCTATGAAACACTTGTCTTAAAATTTTTGTAAAACAAAGTACATTACAGAATCAAAGAGATACTAATAGTATTTATTAAATACTCTCTGTGCCAGGCATTGCTTTAAATCTCTTTGTATGAATGAACACACTTAACTATTCAAAACAAAACTATTATATGTCATGCCCAAATAACAAATGAGCAATCTGAGGCAGAGGGAGGGCGAGTAACTTGCCTGAGACCACATGATCAGTAAGTGGCTCAGTTAGGAAATGAACCTACTTAGAGCCTAGGCTTCCAGTGGTTAAGAATAAAACAAGAATAGTTGAGTAGAGGTGAGACTCCTGTGATATCTCCTAACTTCTGATTTAGTGCTCTTTACAGGGTATCCATTTCTTGTGGATATTAAATATATGTTATTGATGTCCACTAGTTTCCTTTTGCTAAATTGAAGGGTAAGATAATTTATATTCACAAATTTCGGTTTTGAAAGGCATGTCTAGCAACTTAATCTTCAATATGTTTGATATGGCAGCTATAATGGGAATGGTGAGAATTTAACTCATTCATTTCTTTAACTCTTAAACTGTGCATTAATTGCTGATAAGGCAAGGAAACAGGTTAAGTGATTATGTTTTTCAGTTCTTTGTATTATTCCTTTGTTTCTACGTTTTGGTATGACTGCAGAGTTGTCTAGATGGATTTGTTTTGTGGTGTTTTGTGGCCTTTTTTCATCAGTTATAAACAATCGTCAGTATTCTGTTGAATTCTGAAAGCAGTGGCTTATAAACTTCTAACAGAAACTAATATAGAACCATTCAGAGATGAGTATGCCATGAGTTGGAATGAGAAATTGATGATTGTTTGCATTTCATTCAGTTGCAACATTGTAACTCAGTGTGTTGTGAGCTTTTTCTCCTGATTTATCACTATTCTCAGAAAATAATCTTTTATATAAAATTCTGTGACCAATCAATACAATATTTCAATCAGCTTACCATTTTGTTCTTGGTAAACCTGTCTGATAAATAAATTTATGGGTTATTTCTTAATGTTCAAGTTAATTTGCCACGTTTAATGTAAGAATGGTTGAAACTCACTGAGATTAAAAGGGCATTGTCTAAGATAGTAAGTCTATGGAGATCTGCTTCCACAATTGTACGGTAATCATATACTGGCCTGCACACTAGTAAGAAATGTCTTCGTTAATTGGGATCCTTGTACAATTGGTCAGGTTTTGGATATTCCTTCTCTTGAATAAGAGGGTATTTAGCTTTATTTATGATTCTGAAAATGCATCTTTCGATTCTCAATTGTAAACTGGCTACCACAAATGCTGTGTTCATAAGTTCCTTAACCATTATGGTAACACTGATGTACCAGGAAAACTCCTCATTGCCAAAACTGTACCACAGATCTAGAATCTATTTAAGACCTCCAAACCATTTTATTTACTTTCAGAAAACAAAAACTTAGAATGTTGGCCTTGAATTACATTGCTACAAATGCATTTTGGTTTAGATAATATGGTTAAATTTTTGTACTTAAGAAGCATTTAAATTCCATTAATTTAACTATTGTGTAAGACACTATGGTAAAGATTCAAAACATTGATTAAGATTTAATATTGGCTAAAATGTTTATGATTCTGGTGGTTGATTTAGTGCTAGCATATATGTGGCTGGATAAATAAGGAAGTATTTTAGATTTTTTTTTTTTTTACAATAAGACTTTTTGGATTAAGACATTTTAAAATTTAATCTTGATTTACTTCCACATCAACACGTTTATTTTACAACTGGAGCATCTTCCATCCCATCTTATTTTTTTTCCTATTTATAATTTTTTTTTAAGAAAACCTCTTAGGAAACTGAACAAATTACAAATTGAAAGGAAATGCTATCCCATCTTATTTTTAAAATTATGAAACATTTTGTAGAGGAGCAGATTTTAAGAGTTAGCAGACTTTAAATTTGAAAGTACGTTTGGTTTCTTTTATATTCTTAAATCCACCACCAACATCTTCACCATATTTGATAATTCTTTTAGATAGGATGACATATTAGGATAGCAGAACAAACTGATAATCTTGAGACATCATAGATGCCAGAGGTCCAAAAGGAAAAATTCCCCTTCTCTCTTTTTTTTTTAAGATTTTATTTATTTATTAGAGAGAGAGACAGACAGCGAGAGAGGGAACACAAGCAGGGGGAGTGGGAGAGGAAGAAGCAGGCTCCCAGCATATGAGCCTGATGTGGGGCTCGATCCCAGGACCCCCGGGATCACGCCCTGAGCCTAAGGCAGACGCTTAACGACTGAGCCACCCAGGCGCCCCCAAATTCCCCATCTCTTACCCCATATGTCCATAATAAAAACTACCAATGTGGGAGCCTATTACCAAGAAGCAAGCATGAAAGTGAAGATTCATATGACTTGATAGTTAGATTGACAACATAATTTATCATGTAAACCCAGAAACCTTTGAGAGTGAAATGGACATTATTAGTAAAATTGACCCTTGACAGCACAGAAGTTAAGGGTGAAGTTGAAAATCCACATATAACTTTGACTCTCCCAGAATTTAACTATTAATAACCTACTGTTGACTGGAAGTCTTACTAATTACCTAGTCAATTAACACTTATTTTGTATGTTAAATGTATTATATACTATATTCTTACAAAAAACTAATATAAAGAAAAGAAAATGTTATTAAGAAAACCATATGCAAAGAAAACATATTTACAGCCCTGTACTATATTTATAGAAAAAAAAATCCATGTATAAGTGGACCCATGCAGTTCAAGCTCATGTTGTTCAAGGGTCAACTGTAATTACACTGAGACAATAGGCATAAAGTAAGTCTGTCCTGTATATATAATTAGCTCATTTTTTTGTTTCATGAATCACAGCTCCTTGCCCTGCTATGTATTCTGTTTAGCACTCTGAATGTAAGATTTACTTAAGGCAGGTGCAAAATTCCAGAACAGCATTATGTTATTCTTTTGGTCAAAGTTATGTTTGAACAGACCCCTGAGGGTTGAGCCTAAGGCAGTGTTCCTAAAGGTGTAAATTATAGGCCTTGCTAGAGTTCATTTTTAGCTTGCTCATAAAGGATGGGGATGCTTTTAAACTAGTATATGTGAATCACCTGAGGATCTCGCAGATTCTGGTACAGCAAGCCTAGAGCAGAGCCTGAGATTTTACATTTCTGATAAGCTCCCAGGTGATGTTTATGGTGCTGGACATTGGACCCATTTTCAGTAGTAAAACTGTAAATTATTTTAGGCAATCTGTATATCTTGATTACTTCTAATTTCATTAATGATGCTCATTTCATCACTCAATTAACAAGATATGTCACTAGTTTCACCAGTAAAAACCCATTTTAGGCATCCAGTAATCAAATTAGCAAAACTTTGGTTATTGATCAAAGACAGAAATTTTAAGAGGGATGGGTAGCCACCTCTCAAGTCTGGCCCATTCTCATAGTATGCTGCATCTTTCTGTGTAAAGACTGGGTATTCTTGATTGGGCACTTGAGTGTTGCCTTACCTTACGTAATATGTATGCACTGTATCACATTGCTTATGCTGAGGTGTTTCAAAGTACATTTTAGGCATCATAACTCAATCTATTTTGCCTTTCATCTTTCCATAGTCAATGTATACTATTTGTATAATTTTTATAGTTGTGTGATCATCTGATGCTAGCATGAGGGAGAACACAAATACTAAGAGGTTGACACTGACTCACAAGATGAAGATAGAGGTGACCTCCCAAGACAGGTCTCCTAAATTAGTGACAAGAGTCTGAATGGTCATCTGAATTCCCCCTGATGGTAATGGGAAAAGCTTTTATGTCTTTTCAAAATGCACTCTTTGATCATATGGCGCCTGGCTGCTTGGAACATTTCTCATTGACAAGTTTGAGTTCTTAGGTCAGTCATTTAATGTTTTTGTCATTGCGTTTTTATTTGTAATATAACAAAACACATCACCGCATTGCCATGATGATCAAATGAGTTGATATATATGTTTTGAAAAATTGAGGTGTAATAACAATGCTGAAATTACCAATTCATATTTAAAATAATGTTCAACTCAAAAAAATAATATCCAACTCTTTATAAATCATCACGTGTCACTTTTTTTTGCCATATACCCATGAAGATATTGAGGGAAAACAAAACTATCTTCTCTTACCTCCTGATGTCTTAAGAATTAGTGATATGTTATGTTTGGGAAGAGAAACAAATGTACCCATGTAGATCATAAGGATGTGTATAGATTTGGCTTGTTCAGTTCTCAAAACTGAAAATGCAGAGAATGTAGAATATTGAAGCTGAGATATTGCATTCCTAACATTAGAAAGTGTAACCATGAAATCGAGTTTTCTTTGTGTTCTAAAGAAGGAATCGTTATCTTCTTTCTTTTCTAAGGTTTGACCCTCCTGCTTGGACAAAGAGTGCTTATGCCATATAAATGACCATTTGTTTTAGATTTAAGTAGGTGGATATTTTCTTTTCTTTTTTCTTTATAACTAGGATCACAGACATTATGGAAAGTCTCTTTGAAGTTTTATGCTAAGTACTGTCTGCTAAAGCTCTCATTTTTCTCTCTTTACTCACTGCCTTTCCATTATGATAAATCACTGAAATCTCATAGGCTTATCCTTACAACAAAACTATCATTCCTTTCTTCCCTCTTTTTCTTTTTCTTTTGTGAAGTTTTGATGACTTAGATGACTTAGGCTATACATGCCACTTCTAAGAGTTATGTTATATAAATAATAGTTTTTCATCTACTAAGCATGGATTCCCCCTCCAAAGCATGTCACCTGTGAATCATATGGTAATTGTGAAATACACGTTAAATACTAGTAAAATAAAAGTAAAAAGAATCAGATCATTTATCATTTACCTCAGTCCCACCTTTCTGCTTTGTTGTCACTGTCTCCTTCACTTTCTTTACTTACCATAAAACAATGCTGAGCTGAATCTTTTACTCACTTATGCTATTCACCATACTAGACACAACTTACAACATTTCCCCCCATGCATATTACCGAGATAATATTACTTGGTAAAAAATCTATAGTGAGTTTTATTTATACTTTTTCACATTTCTGGTCTTCAAAGGTACATATATTTTATTTCACTGTCATTTGAATGAAGTTTTGCATCACTTTTTATTTCTTATGCATGATATCAACAATAAACAATTAATGGGTGTGTACTGTATACATCTCAAAAAGGTCTATAAATAATTAGTATAAAATTCCAAAAACAAGAAGTCATTATTTACAGTTTGATTCACATTATATTAAACAATGTTTGCAAAATCACTGTAAAGTGGACTATAGTTATTATTCCATTTTAAATAAAATTATATAAAACTCCCTTTATAAATTGCTGAATAAGACTTTAAAAATATAATTTAAAGATTTAATTGCTATTGCTGCAATTAGTATTAATTTTCCAAGAAATGAGCCTATAATGATAGTTTAAAAATTACCAAATTCTGTTAGAGAATTAAAAAAAAAATTCGTATACTGGGAATTAAGGTGTCATAAACAATTCATTCTTTTCAATTAAACAGAGTGATATAAAGATCATTTCACGAATTTTCCAGAATTCTACTTGAATTGGGCTGAAAATTATTTCTATGAATTACACTCTGTCAAGCTGCTGATAAGCCAATTTTCCAAGATACAAATGCGACACAAGAGAAAGCTTTGGCCTGTGTATGCTCTTTGTTGTCAGGAGTCCTGTTTTATTTATTTTTGTATCCCCAGCATCTAATGTATCCTGGAATAGAGCTGTTTCTCAAAAAATGCTTGGCGATTGACCGAATGAATTTAACTAGTGCATCCAGGAGAATACTTAATTGTGATTATTCTTTCTCTTGTAGTTATTTTTCCTCAGAGAAGAGATCCATTTCATAGGTAAATTTCCACATACAAATTTGAACATTAGGGTAGATGTATTTTCCTACATGGTCACATTTGTGGTGGTCTATCTGTTCTACCATGTTTTCATATTTTTTCCCCAATGGCACTATAGATCAAAAAGAATATAGTGAAAAAGTACATCTGCCTATAAAAAATCACCTTTTTAAATAAACATGATTATTATGATCTAAATATTAAAATAACTATTGTGGTTTTTTTGTTAATTAGTAGCCAAAGAAATCTGATGCCTAACATGGTTTCCAAACACCCCCTTAAATTAGATTAATCATAATCCTTGGTTCATGACACTCTGTCATTGTTGGTACATGAATGGGCACATTTTTAAAAAGATTTTATTTATTTTAGTTGAGAGAGAGAGAGGGAGGGGCAGAGGGAGAGGGAGAGAATCTCAAGTGGACTCCATGCTGAACGTGGAGCTGGAGGTGGGGCTTGATCTCCTGACCTTGAGACCATCACCTGAGCCCAAACCAAGAGTTGGACATTTAACTGAACTACCCAGGCACCCCTACTGTATTCTTGTTTATTTTTTACTTCTAACTTAAATCTGTATGCCTAAACAATACCTTATTTAATTTTGTTTTTGAACTCATAAACAGGCTAATTATAAGTACATGTAGTCTGGCATAAATCAGAGCTGAATTATTATGTGCTTGTTTTTAATTCATACATTTTTAATTCTACAGATATTATATTATATTCCAGGTATTTTGTTAGACTCTCTCTATATATGAATTAAAATTTGACAATATCCCAGTCTGGGGGGATTCTCTATCTTTGGTGAAAATAGACAAGTAAACTTAAGTTACTATGTGATTTGACAGAGAGAGAATATGCTATGTTCTTTTATGATGTTTGTCAGAAGGAGGATCAATTTGAGTCTTGAAGAATGAATAGAATTTACTTAAGCAAGGGTGACTGGCATCCCAAGATTTTTCTAGTTTTGCATGATATATGTAAACTGGTGGCATAAAATGGAAGGCAGAGGCCAGATTGTGAAAGACTTTGCAAGCCATTCAAAGAATTTGGACACTCCTCTGTAGGTTATAGGGAGCCTGGAAAGATTTGAAGAAGGATAAAACAATCAGTTACGTTATTTAGAGAAATCACTCTAGTAGCAGCTTGGAAGACAGGTTCCAAAGGAGAAGTTAGACATTGTTTCCAGACTATGGCAATGGTTAAAGTAAGAAATATTGAGGAATTGATCTAAGATGGAGGGGTATTGATGGAAAAAAATGAGAGATTAATAAGGAACTTTGACTAGAACATCAACAAGACTTGTTTACCAGTGTGAATGATTGGTGGGAATTATGCTGAAAGGTAAGAAATTTAATAAGACTTTTGCTTTTTGGGCTGGATTACCAAATCACTGGTAGAACCATTAGCCCAGTCTAGGTATTTTGTGTAAAGAGAAATTTTAGTGAGGGATTAGGTTGGGGTGTGGGGTGAGTGGTTAATCTAAAACATGTTGAGTTTTCTAGAACCTGTAAGACAACACCTAAACCAGCTAATTATCTAAACACAAGACACTGTGCTAAGAATTCCGGAAGGGACAAAATCAAATAGTTTCAAGCCTCAGTTTTACTCTCAGATAGAAATGATGCAAGGACCCAGGTGTCTCAAAGATAAGACAGAGTATTGTAGCTGCCTCAAATGGAATGTGTGGTGATTTCCCAAAGAGAGAAAGCCCTATTGTCTTTGAATGATCGGGATGGGCTACATGAGTGAGATTCTTTTAGTTAACAGAGATGATGGTGAAGGAAAGAAATACAGGAAACTAGAAATCGATGTAATAAAGGAGCGTGGTGTACAGATAGAA
The DNA here is from genome assembly GCF_002007445.2 of Ailuropoda melanoleuca. NCBI lineage: Eukaryota > Metazoa > Chordata > Mammalia > Carnivora > Ursidae > Ailuropoda > Ailuropoda melanoleuca. The sequence goes on from NC_048218.1 coordinate 157,860,289, forward strand.
ATCATGGAATATATTTATAGAACATCTAGTCCCTCATTTTGACTACAATTTAAGATTCAAAAAAAAAACATCACTAGTGAATGATGAACTTGATATAAAAATTGGGACCAGGTGCAGAAGGGCTTTGAATGCTAGGTGTTGTAGTTTATGTAGTTGGCAACTGCCCTGGGAGTTGGAGCTTTATGCTTAAGAATGGTTTTAAGGGTAAAGTGACCATATCAGAGTTTCACTGGGGAGGATAGAAAACAACTGTAGGATCCTGTTTAGGAGACTAGTACAGCAGTTCATGAAGAGAAAACGAAAGCCATAAAGGGCAGTAAAGAGGGACAGGGTGGATATAATTTCTTCTTATTTTTAAAACCATAAAGGGCAGTAGAAAAGAAAGACAGGGTGGATATAACTGCTTCTTATTTTTAAAACAGAAATGAAAGGAAGTAGGGAATCATGGATGGTTCTAAGAATTTGGGGTAGAAATTTGATGGGAAGGCTGGTGATAGCTGTGTGAATCTGGGATGATCCCAGATGACTGTGTGTTGGAATAAATATATGGTTCTGGGTAATTGGGAGGAAATGATTCTCTGAGAAGAAGCAATTACCAAAAATAGCAAAGCCAGAGAAGATAAAGACTAAGTAAAAATAATTGTGAATCATTCATTACCTTTGAATGGATTAGTTAAAATTGTGAGCATAGAGGAAAGACTAACAAGGGCATGGGATTTTCCCTTTATTTGTAATACGATTTAATTAGAATAAAGAGTTTTAAGTTTTTTTCCAACTCTAATGTTCCGGAAGGCTAAGATTCTGTGAATCTTAAAAACTTCTGGAGAGATTGGGGAGTGGGTAAAGAGAGGTGTTGTATGTAAGGATGGTTTGATTACATTTGTAAATAAAGTGCGGTGTTCCACAAGGAGTAGAGATAGTGCAGAAGTGAAAGAGAAGTAAGTGATAAGGATAGAGCAGGACTCCTTGAGAAGGAGGAAGGGATGAGAGCTAACGTGGAGATGGGGACAGTCATTGTGGAGAGTTGGTACGAGTTCACAGCAGCCATGAGGAACGAGAAAGTGGATAAAGATAGAGGGGGGATACAGAAGGGATTTGAGGTAGTCTGTATGATTGGGGAATCCATCTCCTCCCCTTTGGGGGAGCAGAGGCATATGGAGGGGGAACTGGAGGAATCTGCGGAACATCTGCAAGTACTTGCTATCAGGAGCGCAACTGACAGGAGGAGATGCACTGACAATTGCCCAACAGCCATGAGGCTGTACACTTCTTTGGGGCTCTTTGTCTGCCTGAACTCTGTCCTATTTACTTAGGCAGACAGTGGGCATTCAGAATGTTTTTAAAAATACTATTTTTCTGGTGAGTGTAGGGATAGATGGACATACCTTTCTGTAGCCCTCTTCCAGTGAGATTAATTGAGGCCGTAGAGCACCGTGGCATGCAGACGTATCATGGGGAAAAAGCATTTGATAGAGTTTGGAAGGGAGATACTGTTTCTTCAGTCCATTGCATTTCATTTAGAGGAAAAAGTATTACACAAATTCTTAGGATTTTCCTCTCCACCACCAGCTTAACCCAAATCACCATCGTCAGCAGTGTGTTAGCTTTGGATTGACGGTAAAGTGGCATTCAGGGTGAGAAGCCCTAAGGCAAACCTCCTGTCTGATATTATGCAGGTTTAGAAAATCTCGTGCATTGAGACATGCAGCGCCTTAAAATATTAGGCATGCATAAAGATCATTTTTTTTTCTCAAGGAAAGAGATTATATAGATGACCTTATATTTTTTTAAATTAGAAATTCATGCCCGGGTAGAACACAATAGTGGCAAAACATATGTGTTTGGCTTTTTCAAAGTAATTAAAGAGAATCTTCAAGAGAACTGTTGGAAAAATCTTTTCTGTCGGTAGTTGTCTATAAACCTCTTTTACTTGCAGTCACAGTGGGAAACTGGAGCAGGGTCAAGGGCACATACCATTTCTTAGTGCCAGTGGATCCCCAGTAATTGGACTTCAAAACGATGCTGAGTCCTTGTTCCTTGAAGACCAAACTGAGATTTGTGTAGCATTTAACAACAAAATACTATTCCCCGGCCAAAATCAAAATCTCAAAATGTAGACAATGTACAGTCTTGGACCTGCTCCACCTGCTTTTGAAAGCTGCCAAATGTTTACTTTCTTCTCATTTTGTCCTGTGTTGTGTTTTCACTCATAACACATATTTTGCACCAAAAATAATTTACTGGCTTAGTGGGAATAGAGTCATAAATGAGGAGAAAATGGAGAAACTGCTGGCTGGTGGAGCAGCCCACGATTAATAAATTGTGCAACATGTGACTTGGCAGCTCTTTGATTCACCAGCAGAGTCCCCTCCCTTGTAAATTCTAGTTGGCTTTCCCATACATTATTATGTGGATTCCTTATAACCACTTCCCTTTCTGATTTTCCAGAGACAGAGTATAAAGTTTCCCTAAACGCCAATAAAATGTGAAATCTTATCCCCCTCTTTAGGCTGGCTTTGTGCAGTCATCTTCTAAAATAAGAACAGCAAACGTCTTAAACGTTGCTGTTTGCTATTTTTATGTCCATTCATTAGTTACACTTCTTCGTAATATCACAGTTTTCTTTGCAATAACAGTTTGTTAATTTGGGTGGATTAATACTGAGGGAAATGGTGTATGTTTTCTTTTTTTCCTTTAAGAATAAAATTAATTTCACATATCACTGTGAAGATATATCCATGTCCTTAAATTAGTATAGATTATATACTAATTTCTCCGCCTAATCAAAATCTGTAGGTGAATGGACTTGAATTAACTACATTAACCTCAAATCCTGGTTTGCTGGTATATATTCCTGAAACAACATACACCCACTGGGGTTTCAAATGTAGATTTTGTTTACATAATCAGAGAATATTTGTTTTTTATGGAGGCAGTAAATGCAAGCATTGTTATTAACTGTGACACATTAAAAACAAGGATTCTTTACTGTACCATTCTGAGACATTTGTTGACAAGCTTTTAAGAGGAGGTTTTCATTTTGAGCAAAGGGGGAGTGGTGGAGGGATATAAATAGCTTTCATCGCGTGCAGTGTCTTCTGAGAATCATTTCTTTTTCTTTCTTTCTTCTTTTTTTTTTAAATGGAACTTTGGCAAGGAAAAGCCTAAAATATATACATGGCATTACATCATTTGTATTAAATCATTTTGTGTTTTGAGTGCCTTCTAGATTCAGAGAGTAGAAATTAGTTGGAGTGAAAAGATAAGTCGTTCAATATGTCTAAAAGCCTCAGAACCCATGTTCCTGGTATCAGAAAAAGTTCATGGCATATTTATATCAGACCTGCAATGTACAAGCCCTGAGTGTTTAAAAATTGCCTTGAGAAGAAACTGGAGAAACAGGATTTGCAAAAGGAGTTTGGTAAATTTGGGATGAAGAGAATGTGGCTTCACTTAATTTTGATTTCTATAGTTCCCCACAAAACTTAGGGAGCACAGGTGAATTTTTGAAATTTGTGGTGTGATTTTTCCCTTTTGCATTTCTAAATGCATGACTTTCATGCTTATGGGGCTTGGACATTTCCCTGTCTCTGGAGATCGGGCTCAGTGTGAAGGGTGGTGTGTCAATTAGACACATTTCTAAAATGAGAGAGGCTTAGACAATATTTAGGTGTGTTTTTGCGAGAAGGTAATAGGCTTCAAACCAGGTTTGGGGTGAAGAGAAAAGGGTTGTCTGTATTTCTTTAGCTCACATTTAGATATCACAGATTCAGCCTGGAGGACCCATACATACAGTTGGACCTTGGTGTAGATGGGATGTCACTTCTGTGTGCCCAAGAAGTCACTTCCATGGTAGAAAACAGATATGACATAGAGATAAAAGAAAACCTCTTCTCTCTGGCTTCAGGGAAGTTCAGCAGGCCTTTTAGGAGGGATGAGGTGAACTATGCAGAGGCCGAAATGGACCATCAGGCCAGGGTCTAGCTGGAGATTTGCAGACATCTGGGTATGACACCTGTTTTAACTGAGGGGAAACATCAGTGAAGTTCAATGGCGCATGTTCCCAGGGAGAATCCCTTTGTCCCAAAGAATGGACAGTGAGCTAGTCAGCTATGATGTTTAGAAACAGAAGCCAGCAAGGTTCCCAGAAACCAGGTGGATTGGGAACATTATGCAAGAAACAAGTGGATGTAGGAGACAAAGAGCCTAGGAATCATATAAGATGGCAACTACCACCCAAAGACACAGTTTATATATGTGCCCCAGACTGAATTTTAAACTGGATAAAGCCAGAGTTTAATTCCCCTGCAATTAACCCCAACCAGTAGGTGGGAGCTAGGGAAGAGTATCAGCTTAAATAAAGGCTGAATAAAGGAGCTGCATTTTCTCTGCATATTCCCGGATTGCTGTCTCACCTATACTTGATCACGGCTCTGGACAAATTGCTAAATTTTCTGGTTGTCTCTTGAGCAGCAGCACTATACCTGAGTTGCCAGGTGTGTCATGTGATGTCCTGTTGTGTCCCTTATTTACTCTGTGGGAAAGTGGCAGTAAAAAATTAATTCCCTATACTTTTAAAAAACAAAATAGTAAGTTTTTTCCATAACTTCTCTTTGCAGACATTGGGAGTGACAAACTGATAGTCCATGAATTGTATCAAGATTATAAATATGTTTTATTTGACCTAGATAGGGTGTTGGTTTTTTTAAATGAAGGTAATCTTTAAAAATTAGACTATTTCACAAAATAATGGAGTTCTGGCTACTATTGAAAAGATTTGGAAGTCTGGCAGTATGGTGCCTGGATTCCTAAATGCCACTAATTGCTAGAGCTGACTATTGGGTGTCCATTTCGTGGACAATATACTCCACTTTGCCACTGCTATACTTTTGTCTCCACCAGGCCGGCTTCATTCATGACCTGTAGCTTGCTGGTACTCTTTGGCATTGGATTTGTGACTGCTGCATCCAAAAGATAAATGTGTGCTTTAATCCTATACCCCAGCTTCCCACACTGGCCACTGAACCTATATTTTCTGCCTCACCTTTCATTATCTTCTAAGTTTCCTCCTCTTCAAACACAGCTATAGTTTCTTCATTTGTCTTTGCCTGACCCCATTCCTTTCCTCATGATGTTTGAGGTCCTTTCCCTGCGAATGACACACTCATATACTCCCAGTCTCTTCATAGCCTCACAAAAGCCTTAGAATGTAAGAGTTAAGTCAAACCAAGACCACAGATATTTCCTTAAGATGCCACTGTACGCAAGGCATTGTGTTGGATGCTGCTGGGATCCTTTCCCATAAGGAGATAACAGTTTCTGGGGGAGTAAAACACGTAAACACACAAAAAAATAAATTAAACATCTGGGGCATTAAATAACAGATCACTAGAATAATGGAGAAGATATGATGAAGTGGTATAACCCATGGCGCCACAGAAATCTGTCCAAGTTACCCACATCATCTGTATCTCCTTAGGTTAGGGACTCAGAATCCTGGTTTTGTGTCAGAGAAGAATAGCTCCATTTCTTTCAAGGGTATCACTAAAATGTCAATTTAAAAAATTTATTCATTTAAATTGAAAACAAAATCTAGGCACAAATGCAATTTATATCAATTTACACCTCAATTTCATGCATGTATACACACATAAAAACACATAATGAACATTTACTAGAAGTTAATAAAGATTAAAACCATGCACTTACATTTCATGGTTCTTTGAATTTCTTGGTCCATAGTTCTTCAAAATTTTGTGTCTTAAAGCTTGATAATCTTGAAACAGAGTTGTTTTCTTATCACTTAGTATAAATTAAAAACATAGCATTTTTTTTCTCAGTTTACCAGAGTTCTCTTAGAACTTATTGCCATGAGAAATATGTTCTGGGAAACATGAGAAATTGTTTTTTCTCTTTCCTGTCACACTGTCAGGACTTTACTTCTTTATGCTTAGACCTAGTTAAGAAATCACAAAGATATCCTGCTGGTAAGCAAGTTAACTGCTAAATAAGGCCGTGGGGTTAAAGGTTAACAGGCATGGCTTCAACAACAACTTTTTGTAATAGACATGCACTACACCAATTAACCTAGACACCCTATTATATCTATCATATTTGGTTGTATTCTATTTCAGTTTCTACCATTCCCACCTAGGAAAATTGTTGTTCACTTCAATTCCTGAGACTAAGTCACTGTTGCCATTCTGAAATTAGTTCCATTGGTGCCATTCACATCAGGCATTTAAAGTATTACCTAATTAAAACCAGTATGAAATAAGTTCTAAAGAGTGTTTAGCTTAAATAAGCTGAATTAATGCTGCTGTCTCTTTCTTTTTGTTGGCTTTCATGAATTGCTTTAATTGGGGAAAATGAAGCAGCATCTACCAAGAAGTTATTGTACTAGAGTATACATGGCAATCCACTTATTCAACCAACCTAGTGATTAATTAATGTGGGTTAATTACTTAACCCTGCCGGATGGTATCCTGTGGGGGTTAGTGATGACCACCCATCTATAATTCTGCCATTGCTGAGGCAAAGAAGTAAAGGCATCACGGGAAACTGGAAAGTTTAGAGTCTTCCACAGTCATATTTACATACTGTGAAGAAAAACTATTCATGTTCCTATTTGAATAGCCCCACAGCTTTCAGTTTAAAAGAAGTGGAAAAAAAATGCACAGGGGAGTTCAAGAATACTCCCTCTCTCTATCACATTCCCAGGACACTACTGAAAGCTTATCAGGCCTTAGTTGAAAAATCCCTGGTCCTTGCCAATCTGTTGCTTAGCAACTAAATCATTCTCTCCTTCCCCGTTTGGTCTATTCACCTTACAACCTAGATGACCAAAAAAAAAAAAAAAGAAAAAATAAAAAAAAAAAATCTATCCCATATGTGCAAAATAAGTACAGGGACAGATTTTCATAGGTTTAGGGCCATGTCAGGAAAGTAGCTAAATGGTAGTGTTATCTAGGCTATTTCTGATGAAATGAGCTTTAAGTGGATTTGAGTAGCAAAATTTTATCAACTGGAGTCGTTATTTGTACCAAAATCATTTATGGCCCTTGATTTCCAAATTCATTAGCAAGTATTTTTTCTCTGGAAAAAAGAGAAAGAGGGTTTTATGTTTTCTTTTTAGTGAACAACCAAAAGAATAATCTTATAATTCTTGAAAGTTGGTGCCTAGAATAGGGATAGCATGTAGGTTTTCTTTACAAAAGCTAAACTTTCCTCGTACTAGGAAAATGTGTATGATTTCCATTTTATTTATGAAAACTAGTATTGTTTAAAAAACACAAAGAAACAAAGATTTTAAGAAAAACATTTTACATTCATGTATATACTCATTACAATTTTCATCTTTTTTTTTTCCAACTTCTTTCTAAATGTCCAGGTTTCTCTAAACATTTACTAGGGCAGAGGAGTATCTCTGCTTGAGATATAATTGTAAAAAAATGCATAATTTGAAAAAAAAACACAAAATTACACAAACACATCGGTATAGTAAAAAATGTACTGCTGATAAAGTTTTCTTATCCAAATATTTGTAAAGTGTTTTGCCAGAATGACAACCACCACAACAAAACCAATGGAACAAACTTTAATTTGGGGCCACAAGACTGTAAAGCAGGCTCACTGATAATTACAAATTAGGCAAAATTGTGGTTAGCTTAATGAAAAGGCTCAAAAGTGTGCCAAGCCAATGGCAAAGGACCTAAATCTAAAGACAGACAAGCTTTTCTTGATTACAGTGATTACATCATGGTCATTAGAATTTAAAGTAACTAACCCAAACACAGACATCATATCTTCATTTGATAGCTATAGTCTAGTAAATAGTGGGAAAGGATGTTATGTATGGATTAAGCTTGATGAAATGAAAACAGACATTCTTTTTGAACCTGTCTGGCAAGGAAAATGAAAACTTCAGAATCAGGCAGTAAAGTTAACTTTTAAAGCTCAGGCTCTTTGATTGGAAGGGGTCTGTGTAGTGTTTTTGGCTATTCTTTGTTTTATAGGGAAGCCACTGCAACAGCTAGCTGTGCATAACTCGTTCTTGCATGCAATCTGTAGTCAAGTAAGATGTTTGAGATCTACTCTTTGAAACTTAAGACAGTATTTTCAAATTTTTGAAGTATACAAGGTACTTGCATAGTTCAATATTTGTTTTCTCATCAACTGTAATACAGTTAAATCTCAAGTGTGAGTTCTGACTCTCCAAATGTGGATCTTCAAGCATTATGCAGGGTCCCACTCTGCTCTGTGTGTAGACAATTCATGCTGAGAAGACAAATGCTTTGCTCAGGGGAGAGGGATGCATTGGGTTACAGTTAGAGCTACATACATGAAAGCAAGTCTTTTGACCTCTGACTCCCAAACCCCCTTTCATAGCACTACCTGTGGGAACACTGCTTCTAAACAGAAGAGCAGCTATTCAGTAAGATCAGGGGAGTGAGGAAAAGAAAAACAAGACATGCAGCCTAAAAGGATGTATTACCTGTCTTACTGATAGAAGATTTCAGCTTGGATTAAGAAAAGGCACCATCTCCCCTTTTTAAATTTGACATTGAGAAAATGAAGACAAAGAAGAAATAGACTTATATAACAACCACATTATGCAATTTTGAGAAAAAAATAAAACTGCAAAGACAACCTGTGGTCTGATCTTCAGTAAGACCTTCAGTATTAAGTGAAGAGAGGGAACACCCAGGTTAAAATCAACTTTGTCATTATCATCATCCAAAAGCATTTATTGAGTGTCTAGATGCACTGAGCACCATTGAACCTACTATGTTTAAAGTACTTAAGAAAGGAAACTAAGTCTTAATGTAAACACAGCTCAAGTAACTTGAATTGGTATCAGTTCCTTAAATTGCACCTTAAAGAAACCATTAGGCTGTTTAAAGAAAAACTGCATAGAGACTGCATGTGAAGCGTGCATGTTTTATCACTCTGGTAAATAAATGGTTTCATTTTCTACTTTACTGAAGTTTCAAAATGGTCAAAGGGACTCACAAAAGTTTCACAGCAATTCTCAGATAAAGTTTTATTATCACAAAGAACAAAACACGGATTAAATTAATCTTCCAAAATGCATTTTCTTGACTTACTTTGTCTTAAAATAAAAGTCAATCAAACTTGCAGGGTTTTATATTACCTATTGTCCTAGAATCTGCCACAGCCACTGCCAAGGAGTTTCCCTCAGAGCCCAGAAAACACGCATTCATAATGGCATTGCCCAGGAACTGTTCAGTCTGTTCAGATACCAAGAACCTGAAACCTTAGTCTGCTCAGATGGAAGCCAGGTTGGTGGCCATGTCAGTAAGAATGTATGGGAGCCTCAGTAAGCAGATCTGTGCATGTTCACCTTCTTTCTGGACACTGGCTCCCAAATGATTCTTATTTAACTGTTTTGGGCTAGGATCAAGCAGAAGCATTTTATGAATCTCCCTAGGAGAATCTAATGTTCATTGTGATATAGTTTGGGTTCTTTTATCTATTTTTTGTGATTATTGATTTTTCAAGTAGAACAGAGATCAGAATTATTGTGTCTAGGAGAAGAATAATGTGTTCAGTCTCCTGGATACCTACAGAATCTGGTTACTTTTCTTTTGCCTGTTAATCCCTGCAGCCCTGCCATGGAAGATAAGAGAGAAGAGGAGCTCTAAATTATATTGAATTGGTCACTTAAAAAGTGGTAAATTGCAGTGTGTATAATAAAACCTGGTAGCATTGTGTGGATAGAGGTTAAGTTGGGTTCCAACTCTAATGGACCCAAATGGAGCTACTGGAGATGCATTTATCATACTGGAGAGAAAACAAAATGCAGACAAACAGAGTTTGAGGACACCGGAGAGTTAAACACGGAGGACTGAGGAGCCCAGAGTCAGAGTCTGGTAAGGAGGTAGTGAGTGAGGAAGCCATACTAATAAGCAAGGAGATCTACTTAGGCAGGTGAAGAATAATCCGGAAACAGAGGTCATGTTCTTGCCACTTAGGAATAATACTCATACTTCTTGTAGGGTACAGTATAAACATACAGAGTTGAACAATGAGTTCAGGAAAGTGTGTAAAAATATCCAACAGGGAAGTCTGAAGCAGTAAAAGTCAACCCCAGTTCTAGATCATTGATCATTTCAAAATTGTATTGATCTGATAAAGATAATAAAATATATCAGTGATTCATGTGCATCAATTCAGTGTTCTAGAGACTTCACATATACTATCAAATTTAATTCCTATCATGGCAGATAAGAATTATTATTTTTTTTTCAGATGAAAGAACTGGAAATTCTGTGATGTTAATGAACTTGTCCAAGGTACATACCTATTAATGATAGAATTTGATTTGAACTATCTGCTTATATAAATGTTAGGTATTTTATCTCCTTTATTTAATTTTTTATATATTACTTTATTAAAACTTTTGTAGTCCAGAATAGAAATTCAGGTAATAAGATTCAGGTAAAAAATTGATGCCTTTGGTAGCATTTGTGAAAACTTAGATATGCTTTGGCCATTTTTCATGTTTTTGTATTTTCCTGTGCTCATTTCCTTTTCTCATAGTTTTGCAAACCTTGCTAGGTATATACAAAGTGCTAGTATTTGGCAATAAATTTGAAAAAATCTTAATATCAGTAGTTTGTCATAAAGTTAGTAGAATGAAGTGTACGAGAACAGTATTTGCCTTTATGATGCAGTGAATATTTTTAACAATTACTCGAAATGGTAATATAAGATTTGTAAGAGTCCATGATTCTGGGAAAGTTTAATAATAGGATTTCAAATTTCTTTTAAGCAACATCCAAACACCAGTTAAATTACTGAGGTCTTGTTTTATTAAGACTACAGAATTTAAAATATAGATACATATATATTTTTTTAACCATAGAAGTTGTCTGGATAGGAAATTACTGTAATGTTCCCAAATCCAGAACCTAACTTAGTAGGATTAAGAACTCACACTTTATTCAATCCTGGGTGGCTTTTAAATTTTCTAATATGCTGATATTTGAGTTGAAAAAAAAATCATGAAATCGTTTGAAAAGTCACTTCTTTGTGTTTAAAATAAATATCTGCCATAGAAGGCAGCATTAGTTTCAGTCAATAAATCGGAGTTTATTAATCTTTTTCTCTTTATTGAATGCTCTTGAATGCTCAAGAGAAGGGCGATAAGACCCACTTCCTGGTCTCAAGAAAACATACCAAAGAATACAAAGGGACTAATACAAGACAGCATTGAGTAAAGAAGTGTTTAAATATGTAGTATAAACTTTATTCTTAAGACATGAAGGAAGCAGAAAGTAAGGCTTGGAGAAGGGCTTATAAAGGACTTGACATGTTAACTAAGTGCTCAGCAAAAGCCTTATTTAAAGGTGGCAACAGCTTTTCAGACCTAAACAAAGGATGGGCGTAAGCAACTTGTGATAGCTAGCAGGAGGGAAGTACTCATTTTACAGAAGTGATGATGCCAGAAACAGAAAGTAAGCCAAGGTTATGGAGAGTCTTTGTTTTCCAGCAGTGTTTTAGACTTGGAACAACTGCTGAAGTGTTTTAGATAGGAGCTAGTCTTAAAAGATGTGTTTAAAGAGGATCAAGTGCATGAAGTTTTGCACAATGGCTTGTTGGAGAGGGAACAGAGTGGGTAGCAAACGTGAGGGACAAGGGCCTGAAGAGGTAGTGGCAATAGAAAAAGTACTGGCGCTTTCTGCGACACCACTTGGTATTTTTCACATTTTGCAATGATATAATATTAAAGATTATTTTGGAAAAAGGAGAAATACCCCTTTAATTGTTCTACTCAAATACAAGGATTTTTATTTTAGAGTATGCCCTCCTTAGTCTTGATTGCTATATGTATTTTGACATTATGGTATTTAAAAAGGTATGTAATTTAAAATTTTTATTGAAATAGTTATTTTTTAACGATTCCCATGACTGCTAAAAACCAAAAAGAATTCTGTAGAAAAAAATGGAAAATTGAATGCCTGAATACTAGGGTTGATAAAATGATAAAAAAATTAAATGTGACTCCAAAAGTATTTGTAACAGTGGTACAAGTAATAGAATGGGAGCTGAGTAGTGAGTGAATATTAAATTCAATTTTGGACATACTGACAGTAAATTAAAAATATCTCAAAGATAGTTGGACACATGAGACTAGCGATTTGGTCTGGAGATACAGATTTGATGACAGAAAAATAGTATGGCATAGACTTTATGTCTATACTTAGTCAAGTTTAGTATGACTCTTCCTGTTTATTATCTGGGTAACCTCAGGCAAGTTATCTAAGTCCTTGGGGGTTTTAGTTTAAAAAAAAAAATAAAACCTGTATTTCAGGCTTTGGGGCTAGTACTTTGTAGTCACAGTTAAAATGTTTATTCTGAAGAAATAACAGTTATAAAAAGTTAATTGTGGCCTCTCCTTTGTCATTTCACTCTAATTGAACATTTCTCTTGGCATAAAATTAGGAACACCATTATAAGCTGATACGAATTTTCTATTTTTTAAAAGTTAGGAGACTTTTGTTGAGCTCTATGTTGAGCAGATTGGCTCAGTACATACAAAACCATCTACTGTTTTGGCATGAATCTGCTCTAAATTAGATGACCGAGGGAATGAAACAGATCATCATATATATTATTTTGTTTTCCCTAAATTAATTTTCATTCAACACTGTATAACTTTCCTGCTTTTAGCATTGTTAATGTAAAATCCCTATTTTTGCAAAGCTGTCTGAGAAATGAGTAATGAAAAAGTGATTTCTGTGTAGCCGGAATATGCCTATCAGAAATGATACTTGATGAAATGTGAAAATGCAGATTAATGAAGAAGAAATTGTACAGGTCTGGGAATGGAAGATAACTTTGTACTCCAAGTTGCATTTGAGAGCAATGTCTAACAGGGAAAATGCTCCGCTTTAGCCTGTGAATAAAAGAACTTCAGTCTCTGTGACTGCCCATCTGGCATTTTTCACCAGCACCAAATTCATTAGTAATGATTAGTCCTTTTCTCCAAACCCCTCACTCAAAATAAGTAAATAAAAGGAGAGTTTGGGCAGTAAAAGATCAAGGAACAGTATCTCTATTTTGAGATGTCCTTAAGTTATCCTGATTGGTCAAAACCTAAACAAGCATTAAAGAAGGAGCTACGTGATGAAAAGATGAATTCTCAGTAAACATCCCCAATGTTATGTTCTATTTAAGGTAACATAGAGAATTTAGTTGCAGTAACTCACAGATATTGACAATTTCTCATGTGAATTTAGATTTAAAATGGTGGAAAAATTCTCTATTTCTCTACTTCAGCTACGGAGAAATACATTTATAGCTTGTTTCGTTGATATACTTATCTATAATAGAAACCCTCAGAATATACATAATTTGCTTTTTTTTAGCTTGCTTCTTTTTATTAAAAGATATGTTCAAAGTTGTCATATCATTATTATATAATCATGATATTGTTTGATATTGTAAATCCAGTAAGATTCCTAAAGGTTTTAGTAACTGTCTTCTACATTTATACATCAGCAGAGTAAATTCTAGATTTTAGAATCCAGTTTTAACTTGAAGCTGGTGTGAGATAGACAGAGAATTTAAGAATAGATTTCCTCTAAGGAAATCCCTAAATCATTCACTTCTCAGAAATTGCTGTTTTAGAGAGTGCTTTGTGAAGAACATGGCATAACGTGGTATGACTAGACTAAAACCAGAATTTACAAAAATGTTCGAAACCTTACTTGAATGTACTGACTGAATGCATGTAACACGAGTTAAATATTAGGCATCGGTTATAAGGAATGAAGATACACAGTGACCAAAATACTGGGGTGCTATACACTCATTTTAATATTAGATTTAAATATATGCTAGTTAACAGTGCTGAGAGATAGTTATGTTGCTTTATCAAATTCCACAGTATAGTTTCTTTTCCTAAATATCATCTCATTCACCCTCGGATAAATTCCTATGATATTATTTGTTGCTGTCCTTAGACAGTTTTATAGTTTAGCATTGGGATCGAATGTATTCGTAGAGTTATAGTAATCACTAGTGTCTGGCTAAAAAAAAACCCCACTTTCCTATCCTCAGCATCTAGTGTGTTTCTATCATTTAAACATTGTGGTTCATGTAATAATAACATTACCTCCTTTGCATTGGCTGCTAGAAAGCTGAGCCAAATCCATGCCCCACTTCTAAAAAGTTCAGTGGACTTAAAGCATTCTTTTCATATATTGACCTATATTTCCTTACTGTTGGTTTAGTTACATTATATGATTTTAGGTACCTGTTCTGTAACAAGATTTGTATATGTAATTGCATATTTAATACCATAAACATATACTCCAAGAGTGCTTATAAATTCTACCACATAAAGAACATGCATTCTAAGAAGCATGATGTAGAAAGCCACAGAACTTCTCTTTTCTTGGGTCTGATTTGTAAATGTGCTCTCCAATACAGTATGTGCAATATCGTTTAATTTTTTTTTAAAAAGTAAAGAAATCCAGTGAGAATGCTAATGTTTACTAAACTATGCTAAGCACTATGCACCATGCTAAGCAGTAAATATACATAATCTCATTTGTGCTCACGTAATAACCTTATAAATGTAGGTACTATTTTTATCCCTGTTTTACTGATGAGAAAAACGAGGTCCGAAACCTTAAGTAACTAGCTGAATGTTACATTATAAGTGGTATGACTATAATTAAAAAACTTGAGCTCCACATTCTTGCAAAACAAACCACTTGGGAAACAAGTAATTTTCATGCATTTGGTGTAAAGCTATACTGTTGATGGCCCACAAATTTCTTGGTTGATTCTGCCACTGAGAGATTAATTTTCTGCCATTAGAAGTCACTGAATATCAGTTGCCTCTCATCTTTTCCCAGTTTGCTAAAGGCTACCAACCAAGGAATGTGTGTGTGTAGGCTGGGTAGGGGAGAAAGGGTTTCAGAGAAAGTTAATTCTTCACAGGACCAGGGGATGCCGAATACTGTTGGGTATGATCTCCTTATCCTGGGAATTATTTCTTGAAAGCCCTAGGGAAGGGGTATATGGTACCAGAAACAAATCTTTAGCTGTAGATCATCATTCAGTTTGATAATTTAGGAGCTGGGCTTTCTGATAGGAAGTAACTGGTTGGAGGCACATGGAAGTCTTTCTTTAGGAGGGCTCATTCTCTCTGATGGCATTAGCAGATTGGGAATTTAAATTGTTGCTTTCAAAGAGCATCACTAACAGCCTAGAATGAGAACTAGCAGAGTGAAATATTGGTGATGAGGACATGGAAATATTTCCTTGATAAATCAATTATTAATAATTGTGGTGGCAAAATTTGCCAAGTATTTGTGACAAAGACTGTGTTGATTCTTGTCTCAACTTTGTCTTTATCAGGAACCTTCCATGATGTTAATTTTCTGTCTTCATTGAAGGGCATGTCTGTTGGTCAAAGTGCTAATAACCCAAGCAGGTCCATTTGAAGTCTTTTGAACCTCTGAGTCTCTTTCCTGGTTATTTTTATTTGTTTAAGGATTACAAATAGGCAGTTCATCTTTGAAATGGGAGCAAGTTTTATAAGTTTATCTGTTAATGAAAACCAGAAGTCTCTGAACTGTCCTACCACTTGGCCATTTAAGTGGTTTGTGATAAACTATAAATCCTTCTTTCATCAAATCTTCTACAGATGCATTTTCCTGACGTCCACAGTGAGTTGATAGCTTATCTCTGCAGGGACTACGATTTAGTTTTGCAAATGCAGTAGAAGAAAGAATTGCCAATACTTAAAAAAACTTGATTTCCATCTGGGCAATTTGGATTCTCCATTCACATAACTGTAAAACAGCTATGAATAAAAATGTTCTAGGGGTGCCTGGCTGTCTCAGTCAGTAGAGCATGTGACTCTTGATCTCAGGGTCCTGAGTTCAAGCCCCATGTTGGACATGGAGCCTACTTAAAAAAAAAGGAAAAAAAGAAAAAAATGTTCTAGCAAGAGATGTCTATTGAAGAACAGTATGGGATATAGACTATTAGACTGGAAGTTAACAGCCTTCATTAAGCTCTTGTTCTAGTGTAAAGACAAACTAGCTTAACACCTTGATAAAGCCATTTAACTTCTCTGGGGCCATTCTTTTCATTTGTTAAACACAAACCTCAAATTCTAAATTTTTCTCCTTGCCCCAACTCAATGTCATTTCGTCACTGCAGCTTTGTTTGAGACCAGAATTGTGTCCATTGCCATCCCTGTTGGTGTGAGTACTTGCCAAATTAATACAGCCTAAGAAATGAATATTCGCTTTGGTTAGCAATCCTAGATGAAGTCTGTAAAGTTTATGCAACTGCTGTGGCCTTAGTTGTTTTGGAAACACTTTTTATTATCATGTCTATGTTTCACAAGTATTGATCTGTGCAGAGGGGACAACAGAGTTTTTTTTCTATGAATGTTTTACATAGTGTAATCTGTTTTTTTAATGAAATCAGGTATTTGGCTGGAATTGAAGAAAACTGGTTTTGAGAGGCTCCATTTTCAAAAAAATCAAAAGTACAAAAGGGTCAAAATAGGTGTGTTAGAATATGAAATAGAAGGATTTAAAAGCTGACTTTTATCTGTCATGAACTTAGTCTTTATGAAGGAATTTGATATCATACGTAGTTGGCTCACTTGGAGTTATCTGGGGGTAGCTTACGTTTTATTTTTACAAATGTGTTGATTAGTTCTTTCAAATTTAAGCTAAGTTAGACTATTCTTGTTTAACTAAAATAGTCAAAACAAAAACAGAAGTTGAGCTCAATGAGATTATTTTCAGAATTTATTTGTATCATATTCAAAAGTTATAACTTAAATAGCAAGGGCCGTGGATCTAAAAGCACATATAAATTCCATTTCTTTAATTTACCTCTCCTCTTACTTCCCCATCCACCTCTGAAAAGCAGTTTTAGACTATAACATTTGTTGAGAGTAATTTCCAGCTCAAAGTTATTACATGTTCTTCATTCTACCGAAACTCTAAGTTGATATTCAAGAACAATTCACCCAGCTTTTCTGGTTTTCTTAAATCTTACAGCTATTTTGAGTGCTGTCCAAGAAAGAAACAGATTACAATCTTTGATAACGTAGGAAGAAAATATTATTATCACAGCTTGAAATCTGTTAACAGGGACTTTCTTTAGGGAAAAACAACATTAAAGTACAACAGAAATTAATTACAAGGATTTTCCACTTGTCAGAAATATTTGCATTAATGTCAATAATAACTACAATAAAGAGACTATGTCTGGTGCTTCAAGAAAAGGAAAAGATGAAAGAGATCCTTGTAATCCCTGTTACAGATACACTAAAGGATCATCGATTATTTAAATTTTCTTTTGGATGACCCTAAACAAAATATTGGGTAAAAATATTAAAGCAATGCTCATTTGTTGATTGTCAGTATTTTACCAGGAAACTGTCAAGGATGCTATTTGTCCTTCTGGTCTGGTATGGAGGTAGGTCACTAAGTATATAATATTTAAGGAAAAATGTGACAACTATAGAAAATCTTTTATCTTTTATTCATCCTTTCTTTGCTTTATACCCTTAAGTTCAGAGCATTGCTTATAGGATGAGCTTTTTTATGAGCATTATATGAGAAATCCAGATATTAAATTTACTTAGAATCGGAATCTTAATGACACTGTAAGAGTCAGAGTCCATAGAAAATCCCCTGGCAAATCAGACAGTGATTTCAGATGTTCTGCCTATAGGTCCTCTTGCTATAGAGAACAGAAAAAGATGCTACTGAAATGGATTTCTTATAAGGAACCAAGAGTGGTCTCGTGAATTAAATTTTGATATCCACCTAACATCATTAGATGGATATCAAAAGATAAGAGCACTTTACAAAAGAACTCTTATCATGTGTGAAACTCTTTACATATATTATTTCATTTTTCCTTACAGTACTTGGTTGATGCACATATAATTATGCTCTTTTCAGAGACTTCAGAGAAGCAACGTGCATTTCCTAAGGCCATTCACCTAGAACATGGTTGAGCCATGATGGAGACATAGGTCTGTGGAGGTCATATCCCACTCACTGGTTTTAACCACACCATTTTTCTACAGCTTTGGTGGGCAATTTGAGAAATCCTCTGACATGAATTTTAAGGCCCAAATTATAAAAGCAAAGCTGTTATCTGGTGCTTTCCATCTATGGATAATGGGTCCCTGGGTTACACCCAAGTTAATATAAGGCATCCTTGAGTACAAATATTCATAAAGCATTATCTGTAGATAATAAAGATGTCAATCTACTATTTATTAAATGTAAATATAAGCTTTGTGAATAATAAAATGTAAGTCCAGCTATTAGTTACCACTGATTCTTAGGAGCTTTATTATTATCATTTTCCTAGCAAATTACTAACAACAAAAAAACTTCTTGTTGAGGTTCAACTATATGCCGGATACTATTTCTGCTCACTGGGGAGATAGCGTTAAAGAAAATGGACAATGATCCCCACTTTTGAGGAGCTTAAATTCTAGTGTTATGTGTAGTGCATTACAATATATGTGTTTGTAGCATAACCAGAATAATTTCCTAAAATAACATTGGCCTTACCTGAAGATATTGCCTTTGTATATTTCAGTGGAGTTGGAGTGGAAGATGAGTCAGACTAGTATCTTGTGTTTTCCAATAGAAGTGATTTTGGAACTGGACTGGACAAACTGTCAATCAGGATCAGCCATATGCAAACCTTACACTCCAGGGTATTGTCAGAAACTGTAACCCTTATCACAACTTGGTTTTTGAATATGTGATCGTGCTTTGGAGTGAATTTCCTGCAAACGTGGTAGGACTGCCACAGTAAGAAACAGCTCTGTGGACCTCTCTATGTGATGTAGGGATATTACTGAGGATGATGTTTCTAAAGTTCCTCAGTGTTCCCTCTAAGAGGAACTGTGGGAGAATTTTGCATGGACTTCAGTGTAGGAAAATGTGTGTTTCTCTAGGATAGCTGGTATGCTTTTCTCTTATGCACGATGATAATTTTATAACTGATCATATTTCTCACTTCAGTTTGTCTGATAGAGGACTTGAAACTGAATTTATGGCACACCTTTTAATTCTTTTGCAGGTGTACCTATTAGTTTCTGAGTTCTTACTCTCTGGCTTTTCATCATATATGAGCCTCATTGTCTCTCTTCCCTGATTTCCCTAATTTAAAATTTTATTTTACCATGTGGATTTTTCTAAGCAACTGCAAGTACTTTGGGAACAAGGCAGGCTATATATTCATTTATGAAATAAATAAAATAATAAGTGCTAGGAGAGATCTAAAGAAGTCATGTACTCTAAACCCTCTGCCTTAAAGTCATATCAAATGTAAACTAACAGTGTAAGGTGACTGCCTGCTATTTTCTTCAAAAGTGGCTCTAGAAAATTCCCTTTGGAGCCATCTTCATACCCCTACCCCTGTCCTCATGGTTTGCTGCTCTTAAGACTTCTCATGTCAACAGAGGGTGGCTGAAAAGAAACACTTTACCTGGAACAAGAAGTTAAGCAACTAGAGATAGAGTTGCATGATATACTTGTGACATCTTTTTGAATTCCACCACCTGCTTCTTTAAGAACCTAATATTTTTGTAACCCAGTCTAAGAATCTTTACCACAGGTAACAGATTGGATAGAACGTTTTGATACCTATGTTTCTTTTTGCATCATGTATTTTTCCTTTAGGGTTACTTTGAAAAGTCATTAAATTCCAGTCTCCTATAGAATAGAATTCATATGAATAGGAATGTTTGCTTATATAACAAAACAGATTAAAAAAATCACTCAATGTGTTTGTTTCCAAAGACCCAGCTCCATTAAGAATATAGAGGTGTCTTTCTTTTCTAGTCATGCTAGTCTATCTTCATTTTTTTAAAGAAGAATGTCACTCATACCCAACTGTCAGTTTTATCAGTTTATTAACTGTGGAACTTTTGAAAGTAACTGATGCTCACAGGAGGTTCCTGTTTGAGTTCACTGGACTGATGATGGTAGCTCTCTTAAGAGGAATTTAGATTAGGAGATGTACAGCCCTCACAGGTCATATTAAGCTTACTTTCCCCACATAGGACTGTAGTTCTTTTCATAGAGCACAATTCATACTCTTCCATGGTCCCAAGGAGATTGTACATGTAAACAGGAATTTTCTCTTGCGGGGTGAGAGAGGAGTTGCGCAGGATGTGAACCAGGCTAATAAAATGTGAATTTATGGGTATTCTGCTTCTGAGCCCACTCTCTCTGTCTGTTAGGACCAGCCCTTCCTAATCCTTCCTCACTGCAGAGAAGTGCTGGGTTTTTTCCTCCTTCCTCCTTCCTCCCTCCCTCCCTCCCTCTACCCCTTTCCCTCCCTCTACCTCTCTCCCCCCTCCCTCCC